>NW_027492264.1:257500-270000 GCF_021521415.1 Bidens hawaiensis | reverse complement strand
ACAATAAGTACAGATTCGACTAGCTCGAACGTGGGGAACGAAGGCTTGAATGTGAACAAATAGCTGACTCTTGCAAGTTTGTGGCCAGCGATCACCCACAAAGCTAAGAGGCAACTGACACCGAATAATACCCATAAAGAACGCTAACGTTCTAAGATGGTAAAAACTCTCCTTGAAAAATTGAGTATGGAGAGCTCGGGTGGTTATCAAGTCAAAGATTCCCTACAGAGGAGATTCCATAGCTGATTCCTTACTGTAAGAGGCCTTCGACAGGTTCTTTTACCAGGGAGGCCCAGTAAAGAGGAAACGAATGGTTTAGCAGGAGCAGCATAAGTCTCGGATAAAGGCTTCACCAGTCAGGTATTCACCAGCTTTTCTTTCTTTAGTTGCAGTATCGGAATATCCTCTTAATTCAACTGAAAAGGTAGTTTTATCAGTAACAGAAAATAGTAGCATAATCCACTCTATATGAGTTATAAAAGACCCTCTCCTACCAGCTGGAATCATTAACTCCAGATTCTTCAGCTGTTCCCGGATGCTTTAGCTGTTGAGGCTAAGAAGGCAACTAGCTGAGGGCGAGGTATACAAAGGCAAGGAGTCAGAAGCTGGTATCAGAGTGAAATCGAGTTAGGTTTGAAGACATGTTATGAATCTGTTGGTGCTATTGATTCTGTTGGCTATGCTAGAGCTTCGATTCTTCTTTCCTAGACTATTTCGTACGAGTAAGCTTTCGAAGTCGGTTATTGAATGAGTGGATATCAGGAATGGTCCCACATCCTCCCTTTCACCCTTCATGCTAAGACCACTTTGTGTACAGCGTCTTCTATCGCTATCTACTGTGATTCTCCCGGAGTGAGGACACAGCTGGAATAACCCGAGAGAAAGACAAAACAAGGGTTCTCGTACGAAACAATGAATGAGATCATGACAGCACATCGAAAGAAAGGGGTTGAATATCTTGGTAAATCAGAGATCGATCTCTTCGTACCAACTCGTTAAACACTCAATTGATGCTGTGGAACGGAGAAAGGTCACCAAAGAAACAAGGTAGACTGTTTGGGTATCAAAAGAAAGTCCTTCGGTGGTCTTTTTATACGCCATCTTCTTGTTGTTCCAGAATGAGAATTGAGGGCAAGGAAGAAGTCCCTGTTTATTGATCCCTTGGGTCAGCTCGACCATCTTGTGTGAAGAGTCCTTGCTGTGGAAGTGCTCCTTCTCATTTGGTGCCATGCCTTGAACAAGCCAATCAATGAGACCAGCCAGCTAGTGCATACCTATGTTTAGGTTCTATTGATCTTCCTAGTCGTATTCCAGGTCTTGGCAGCTATTCGGTGGTGTTGACTAAGGGGTGGCCTGCCTCCTCACCGGTCAATGGCTAGCTTCGAACAGAAAGATCCTGGGTCTATCAGCATTAGGCTAGAATCGTATCAGGAGGGGCCATAGCCCTTTCCTCTAGTCTTTCTACCTTCTCTCCCGCGTCAAGTACTTCTTTTTATCTTACGTCTGCTTCGGTCTGTGCTTTGGAGTCTTCGTCCCCATCCGTGTCGCAACTGATTCGGTAAGCTACGTGTCCGGTCCACGGAGAACTGCCTTCGGTCCCCCAAACTGACTTACTCGTGGCAACCTTCCGGCCGCCCAACGACCTATAACGCTAGTCACTACTCCCACTGGGGCTAGGAAGTAAGCCCCACAACCCAAAGCGGCGAAGAACAAATAGAATTTGCTACAAAAGCCTGCTAACGGGGGTATTCCTGCGTAGGAGAACATAGTAATGGAGAAGGTAATAGCCGAAATAGGATTCGTTTTGGCTAGAGCGCCCAAATCCGCTATATATTTGACACGGCTTTGCCGTAATGCTGAAACTATGGCGAATGCATCTATCTTCATTGATGCATAAATAAAGATACCAATTAGTAGTGATTGAATTCCTTCTATGGTTCCACACGAGAAACCAGTACGAATATAACCTACATGTCCAATTGAACTATGAGCTAGAAGTCTTTTGACTTTTGTTTGGGCCATGGCGGCCAGCGCTCCTAAGATCATAGAAGCAATGCTGCAGAAAAAGAAGATTTGTTGCAATGTAGCTCCATAAGAACCATAAATAGAAAGACGTGAAATATTAGCAAAAATAGAGATTTTAGGCGCAATAGAAAGGAATGCTGTAACCGGGGTGGGTGAACCCTCATAGATATCAGGTGCCCACATATATAGAGTCAAAAGAGATATGGAATCCGAAGGGGAGGGGGGTTTACTTCAGGGCTCGAGAGATAGAATAGATAGGGCCCCACAAGTTTTAAATTCGCCGCTGGTCTATCGAGAGGGAACGAGGAATTCTCAACGAAAAAAGTGTTCTCTGATCCGAACGTGAAAGTCGTTTTCCATCAGACGGCTGTTCCCGTAACTCTACTCTCTACTTGGATTATATATCCAATAAAGTCCGCTCTCGGCCATTCCACACGCTGCCTAGCAGAGGCGTGGTTATCTGAAGTGGATTCTCTCTTTTGTAGTAGATGCCGAACCTGCTGCCCCATTGACTAAGAGGGGGGCGCAGCGCTTTCCCGGGCCGAGCCATAATTCTTGATTAGAAAGGACAGGCAAAGCCCGAAGGCTGCTATCCCAATAGGCCAGCGGGCGGAACGAGGAGAGGGCCCGACAATCATACCACCCTGCGGTCGAAAAAGCGTGTTCCCTTCAGATAAGACGCACCGTAGGCCATCCTCGGCCTTCTTCGTTTTCGATGAAAAATAAAGAAAATCTCGATTTCCAAAAGCCTTTTCCTTCCCCCGCCGCATCTCCCTCCCTTCGTCGAGCCTTTCCTTTAATGGTTGGGGGAAGCATTCCCTTATCTGAACTTGGCGGGCATTCTTTCCAGCCTGACTCAAATAGGAGGTGGGTTTGTTTGGTTTGAACATAGGCTCAAACATGATTTGAAGGGTCCTAGCTACGCCATGCGTTCAATAAAAAATCTGGGTTTGAACATGGGTTTACTTGTTTTTTGGTCAATTATATTGAAGGGTTTGTTAGAATCCCATCCAGTAGGGATTCTTAGTCAAAATAGGATTATCGTAAGATATAGAAAGATAAAAAATTCTATATTTAACAGATTTGAATTATATATGACGAGAAGAAGATCTTTTTTTTTTTTTTTTACTTTACGAAAATAAGAATTTCATCTTTTATCTTGTTGATAAATAATAATGAATATAGAAAAGGGGACGGATTTTCAATTTGATGTGACTTTTGATTCTTTATACAATTAGATCTTATGTCAACAAAGAAAACCCCATTCGTCTAATTTTTACTTGGATTCCGATAAACTAATTAGATAAACTAATTACTTGTTTGCTCAAAATAATTGAACTGAATGTTTTAATTTTGATTCAAAGGAAAGAAAGTGTGGAGTTGAAATAACTCACTCAGAACGCTTTTTAAAGGATTACGTGGTACGATTAAATCGAATAAGCCCTTCTGGAATAAATACTCAGCCGCTTGTGAACCGTCGGGTACTGTTTTATTCAATGTTTGTTCAATTACTCTTTTACCCGCAAAGGCAATGTAGGCATTGGGTTCAGCAATAATGATATCCCCCAACATACCAAAACTAGCTGTCACCCCACCGGTAGTAGGAGATGTAAGGATTGGTACATAGAATAACTTTTTATTGGATTGATAATCATATAAAGCAGAAGAGATTTTAGCCATTTGCATCAAGCTCAAACTTCCTTCTTGCATGCGTGCCCCTCCAGAAGAACACACTATAATAAGAGGTAGAAATTCTTTAGTAGCGTATTCAATCAAGCGGGTAATTTTCTCCCCAACTACGGATCCCATACTACCCCCCATAAACTGAAAATCCATAACCGCAATTGCTACGTTAATACCGTCTAGTTGCCCTATGCCTGTTTGAACAGCCTTGGTTAATCCTGTCTTTCTTTGATAAGAGTCGATTCGATTTTTATAAGGCTCCTCCTCCGAATGAAATTCAATGGGATCCAGAGAGACCATGTCTTCATCCATAGGCTCCCAAGTACCCGGATCGATCGAAAGTTCGATTCTATCTGAACTACTCATTTTCAAATGATATCCGCATTGTTCACAAAGATTCATTTTTGATTTAATAAATTTCTTATAATTTAATCCATAACAATTTTCGCATTGAACCCACAAATGCTTGTATTTTTGAGTTACATCCAGATCAGTAGAACTTTCTAGATCAGTAGAACTTTCCAGATCAGTAGAACTTTCTCGTATAATTTGATCACTCGTTCTGGCATCCGCGTTTTGACTACTTTTTCCACTTTCACCACAAATGGAACTAGAAATGTAATTGTGACAGAACTATGATCTACGACCACCCTCTCTCAACCGAAGCCATCGTAACATAACATATGTATCAACGATTCCAAAAAAGGACAGGAAATTGGATCCATCCCTGGAGGCATAGGCATAGACGAAGAAAGCAGAAACATAGGGGTAGATGAAAGCAGGGATTGAATGAGGGATGAATCTTCTGAACTGCTTGAGAGCTGGAAGATTGGGATATCCCGACTTCCAATTCTTTTACCCGCTTTTAAAGGTAAGATATTGACCTTTGATGGGGGGCTCTCACAGGTCTACTCGCCAGTGTCTTCCTTCCACACAAGTTCTACCTACGCTTCCCGGTTATAAGATCTCATACGGAAGAAGAGCCTCTAGGATCATTCATCATCCTCAGCAGATTGAGCAGGCTCCTCAATGGCTTGGATAGCCCCTGAAGTAATATCCTAACGTGTACTCAAGAACACAAGAAAAGAGCTTTTCAATGGCCTTCTGTTTTTTGATAAAAAAAAAAGTAGTGTTTTCCCGCCATAAACTAGAGAGTTAGGTTAAAGGTAAGCCGGCTAAGAGGAATAGGAGCTTAGCTTGCTGGCGAGAAAGGGTGAGTGTTCAGTACGCTCTTTAGCCCTTAACAAGGGCTAAGCCGCTAGGAATGGCTTGCTGACCTGTTGGGAGAGTGGAACGAATTGATTCTCGTTAGAGAAGCACGAGTGGAACGGCTTTAGTGTCAGTAGGTGCCTAAATGAAGCGATTAAGCGTCGGGGGCTTTGCTGGCTTGCTGGCTAGCTCGTGCAATCAATAAAAAAGATTCGCGTTAGTAAGCTAGCTTTGTAATCTAAGCAAGCCTGGTTCTCCGGGCACTACGGTAGGACGTGGATCGACCATGACGAGAATGGACTTCTCTATAATGTAATAGAAGAGTCACAGTCCAGTTCCACGGGCTTTCTCCCTTATCGACCAGACGAAGGAGATATGAATTCCATTCAGGCGGGTAAGGGCTTGGCTTGACCCAGTGTTCTCGGGTCGGAGGCGAAAACTGGCAAAGTTCATCAATCAGTGGTGGGGTGTTCGTAGAAAAGAGGGCGTCGCCCAACGAGTGGCAGATTTTGATGGAGTCTCGCTTGGATGCTGGGGAGATCCATAGATCTGGATAGAGTCCCCAGAATAGCACTACTTAGTGACTAGGAGCGGAGATACCTTTGCGCGTTCTTTTTGTTTGATCGGCCTATCTTTCTTCTTTCTATAAGCAAGCTCCCTCCCGGTTTCGCTTGGTGGGCCGGGAATGCCCGGCTTATCAATTTATCCGGTAAACAACTAGGGGCTCATGTAGCCCATGCCGGATTAATAGTATTCTGGGCCGGAGCAATGAATCTATTTGAAGTGGGTCATTTCGTACCAGAAAAGCCTATGTATGAACAAGGATTAATTTTACTTCCCCACCTAGCTACTCTAGGTTGGGGGGTAGGTCCTGGTGGGGAAGTTATAGATACTTTTCCGTACTTTGTATCTGGAGTACTTCATTTAATTTCCTCTGCAGTATTGGGCTTTGGCGGTATTTATCATGCACTTTTAGGACCTGAGACGCTTGAAGAATCTTTTCCATTCTTCGGTTATGTATGGAAAGATATAAATAAAATGACCACAATTTTAGGTATTCACTTAATCTTGTTAGGTATAGGTGCTTTTCTTCTAGTATTCAAGGATCTTTATTTTGGGGGCGTATATGATACTTGGGCTCCGGGAGGAGGAGATGTAAGAAAAATCACCAACTTGACGCTTAGCCCAAGTATCATATTTGGTTATTTACTAAAATCGCCCTTTGGGGGGGGGAGAAGGATGGATTGTTAGTGTAGACGATTTGGAAGATATAATCAGAGGCCATGTATGGTTAGGTTCCCTTTGTATACTTGGTGGAATTTGGCATATCTTAACCAAACCCTTCGCATGGGCTCGACGTGCACTTGTATGGTCTAGAGAGGCTTACTTATCTTATAGTTTAGCGGCTATATCTATCTTTGGTTTCATTGCTTGTTGTTTTGTCTGGTTCAATAATACGGCTTATCCTAGTGAGTTTTATGGACCCACTGGACCAGAAGCTTCTCAAGCTCAAGCATTTACTTTTCTAGTTAGAGACCAACGTCTTGGAGCTAACGTGGGATCCGCTCAAGGGCCTACCGGTTTAGGTAAATATTTAATGCGTTCCCCGACCAGAGAAGTCATTTTTGGAGGAGAAACTAAGCGTTTTTGGGATTTGCGTGCTCCTTGGTTAGAACCTCTAAGGGGTCCAAATGGGTTGGACTTGAGTCGGCTGAAAAAAGACATACAACCTTGGCGAGAACGTCGTTCCGCAGAATATATGACTCATGCTCCTTTAGGTTCTTTAAATTCCGTGGGTGGAGTAGCTACCGAGATCAATGCAGTCAATTATGTGTCTCCTAGAAGTTGGTTAGCTACTTCTCATTTTGTTCTAGGATTCTTCTTCTTCGTAGGGCATTTGTGGCACGCAGGAAGGGCTCGTGCAGCTGCAGCAGGATTTGAAAAAGGAATTGATCGTGATTTTGAACCTGTTCTTTCCATGACCCCTCTTAATTGAGACAGGAAATCAAAGACTTGAAATAGGAGTCACTTCGAAGTACCAATTGTACAAATAAGAATCCACTTCGTTATATGATTTCTTTTTCATATAGATAGATATAGGATCTATGGAGCAATTACTTAAAAGTACATTTTGTGCTACAGCCCTTCCTATCTGATAGAAAAGGATCCCATGATCCTGGACCGATCTTACCTGGGATCGCAAATCCCAAATTCGTCTATGAAGAGCGGATCTAATTGTATTAGTATCTATAATTGATTTCTTCTGTGTAATACTAATCGATAGGGCCTCATTGGTAAGTGCTACAAGATCTCGTGCATTGGAACCCATGGTTATGGACCCGAATCCATTAGTATGGAACATTTTCTTTTCCAAGTGAAATCCCCTAGTATATGAAAGAGTGAAAAAGTGCTTTCGTTGTTGTGGAAGAAGAAGCCTTCGTATCTTAATGCACGTATTTAATTTATTCGGAGCTATTAGAGCGGGATCCACTTTTTGGGGAATATGAGTCGAAGCAATAACAAGAATATTTCTAGTTTCATAATCCCTGGAGAGAAGGTTCACTAATAGACCTAGGGAGAAGTCATTTGACTTATTCACATCCAGATCATGAATGTTTGGAATCCATATTATGCAAGGAGACATTGCTTTTACTAATTCGAAATGAAGGGTGATATAAAGTAGGTCTTCATCTTCAGGCATCATATTCATAGTTAGCGCATTCATGCTAGTTAGCAGTTCCGGCTCCATATCAAGGATATCGTCACTAGCATCAATATCGTCAAAACCTTGAAACTTTTTATCCAGGAACTTGTTCAGAAATACCGTAATGAAAGGAAGATAGGAGTTTTTCGCTAGGTATTTGACCAAATAAGATCGTCCAGTTCCTATAGAACCTATACTAAAATACCCCTAGTGAGAGATAAGGCCAAGCGGAGCGAAAGGGGTTTTCCATGAGATGGTAAATGAAAACTATTAGCCCCACACGAAGTTTGTGAATAAGTGATTGTCTGATAATGAGCAAGGAATGTCTGAAACATACTTGTCTGATCCATTTGAGGAAGACTTCTCTTCTTCCACTGTGAACAAATCCCCGGCATCATGATCCGCTGCTCAGATGCATCTATAATAACGAACAGCGCTTCCGCAAGCCATTGGGGGAAATCCCAGAACTTCCATTTTCTTTCTTCTACACTAGGAACATAGCCGCGGTTGTCGCTTCGCTTCCTTTGCCACCGGCCATCGAGATCAAATCAGAGCTCAAACCTAGATTGCGTGAGATCTTTAAACGAGGAAATTCAATGATAGAGCAAGCGCGAGCCGAAGAGAAAAAGAGCTCTTCCAAATCGAATAAAGAAGGGGTCCGGAGGTCCGACCAGACTACGGCTACGGCTTCGAGTGAGGAGGGGGCTATCTAGCTTCAATCGAGATCACATTTCACTAGGCAATCCAGTTGCCACTTCACTAGCAGCCGCGAAGGGCGAAGGAAAGTCAGTGATAAGCAAGAAGAGAAGAGAAAGAATAAAAGGTAAGTCCCGAGAAGTACTTCACTTAGCCTTTCTCTAGTAGTGAGGAAGTGAGTTGGAAGTCCTTATTGTTAAGAGTGTAAGGCAGGAATTTATAGTTATTATCCCCTTTGAAAGCAATGCAGGATAAAGCTAGGAATTAGGTCAAAAGGAGAATTGAAAGGAGGGTCTTCCTATTCCCGCTTATGATGGCATATGCCGTATATATGGCCATCACTTATATTTATCGGGTGGGTGGGCGAAGGTATCTTCTCTCTTCTTTCAAGGGGTCTCCTATATAAATCTAGCCCTAAACAGGCTAGGTTATTTCATAACCGCAACTTTTCCTCCCTGACTTTACTGTATTGACTCCCGAACTTTTTCTTTTCAAGCTTGGCTCGCTTACTTGCCCGAGTGAGTGGGCTTCCTGTACTGCTTAGTTGAGACTCACCTTGTCACTGACTGTGTTCGCTTAACCTCAGAAATAGCCGACTACTTACTTCAATTGCTCCCTGCTCAAGGGCTTGGGTCAGAAGTGTATTGCTACCATCCGGCCTCGAGACTGAACTAAGGCAATCCCTTCTTTGCTTAGGGGTTTAGTTCGGGTTCAGTTTTTTGCTTCGCTTCAGCCGGTCAAAGCTTCCTACAACTGGTCTTTCTGGCTTACTTGGTTGACTTCAAAACTTCAACAAGGCTTTCTTTTTCCTGACCGCTACGCGTCTGGGTTTAGTTAGTCCAACCATCTTCATATCGAGGGGTAGACAATAACTAGATATATGAGATAAAAGAAAGAAGTGTTATGTGAAAGAAAGGGCAAGTACTAACAAATGATACGCATACACAAGGGAGACACCTTTCACTATACCTGAGCGGAAGAGCTCTTAAGTTTCGTTTTGCACCGACGACTGGAAAACTCATTCTAACAGTAATGATTTAGCATCTTTTGGCCCCATTCACCTTCTTTGCTCAGGGAAAGCCTCTCAGTCCTCCCATAGAAGAGTAGGCGAGAATGGCACTTGTGCCCAGAAGTCATTCAAACTAAAACAAGGGGGGTTATCTTGACGTAGGTTTGCCTCTGGCCTAGATTCACTTAAGTGAAATGAAGTCTCTATCGCTCTACTTAAAAATCAAATATGAAAACTTCATACACCTTAAAGTTCATAGGACGAAAAGAGGTTTTTTTGAGGCCCTGATACTCAGCCTAGCATTGAATAGACTAGGTATTCACCTTATCAATATATCAAATCAACGGTAGGGTCTGTTTGGCACCTAACTGGGCACCTAAATCGGACCGAACCCTTGTCAGGCTATTGTTCTCTTCTTCCCTCAAAGTTATCGAGTAAGACATCGATTTATCAATAAGATCAATTTTTTTGATTGCATGATGCACTCCCCTGAAAAACATCGGCGCGCGTGTAAACGAGGTGCTCTACCAACTGAGCTACAGCCCTTAGTGCTTGTAATACATATTTTATTATGTAGATAATTTCTTGTCAAGATGACTATTCCATGATCCAAGATCATATTGATCGGTATTGCTTCTAAGTAATATGATATTTATAATCCATCGACGGGAAGAGTCCCTTTTGGTTTTCTTTGTGAAGATAAATGACCTACTTAACTCAGCGGTTAGAGTATTGCTTTCATACGGCGGGAGTCATTGGTTCAAATCCAATAGTAGGTAGAACTCATTAGATACCGCGGTCAATGGTATCTAATAAGTTTTTATACCCATTTGATTTTAGTAATATTTTTTTTGTATCTTTTCTATTCTATTTCTTTTTCGTTGCATAAAAATTTGATCATAAAAATATGATTTCGCTTGATTGTATTTAATCGACAGAATCAAGTCAAACAAAATAACCAAATATAGGGTGTATAAATTGATGATTATTCGGACACACCGACTGGTTATGAAATGGTGTTGATAGCCTCTACTCGTGTCCTAGCCCATCGTAGAGCTAGATTTGCCTCAATTGTTTGTCTCTTTCCTTCAGCTTTTCTCAAAGCATCTTCCGCTATTTCAAGAGTTTGCTGAGCTTCTTGTGGATCGATGTCACTACTTTTCTCTGCATCATTTACTAAAACAGTGGTTTCATTATTACCTATTCTAGCAAAACCGCCCATCAGAGCCATCGTTAGCTATTGGTCGTTAAGGCGTATTCTCAAAATACCTATATCTACTGCTGTGGCAATAGGAGCGTGATTTGGTAATACGCCAATTTGTCCACTATTAGTAGATAAAATGATTTCTTTCACTTCTGAATCCCAAACAATTCGATTAGGGGTCAGTACACAAAGATTTAAGCTGCTGTTGAGGCTCTCTGTTGCAAATCCTTTCTATACGTTATTTTTGATCCAATCTCGCACTTGGTCTGATCCTATTCTTTACTAATGGTTGTTGACTAAAGGATGCATGGGACTCTTTTTTCTCGTTGCTAGGCTTTCAACCAAGTGCTTTTCTATCTTAGGTGAACGAGCAACGATCTCGCAAGGTACTACTGTAGAGCTCTTTGGGCCTGCCGCTGTCTCAATCGATAAACTTTGAAGATTAGCCTACTGAACGATTCTATCTTTTATTTAATGAAATGAAAAATGAAAATTTCCTACTGAACGAGATTATTATTATTTAATTTCAAGATTGATTTTCGTTGAAGAGTTCTCTCTGTCCCTCCGTCCCCCAATTAGCTAGTTGTCCCGTCCGTCGTCCAATCCCTCACTTCGTTTCTGATAGTCCATGAGTATAACATGATAAAACAAAATTGGTAACTAAATAATAGATTATTCCTAATATAACAACTATATCAATATAAGCGGGATTAGTTATCACCGTTATCTCTGGTTTTTTAAGCTTGCTATAATAGTAGAATCCTGAGAATGCTGAAATATCAGATTCCGCATCAGCCAACTCAGAATCGAATTCTTTTGGGAGTATATCTGAAATATGAAAATTGAAAACATACTTACCACAATCAATTTGATCTTTGATTTTATGATATTCTTCCTCAGTGATTAAGATTCCTGTGTTATTACAGTCCTTATATGCAAAATAAAGAAAATCTGATACCTCTAACCTTTTCACAAGACTCATATCACCTCGTGCCTTAACTAAATCATAAACAACATCTTTCCAAGAATCCATTTTCTATTTTCCTTTTACGATATAAACTAAGGATTTACCCAGTTTCTGTTTCTCTGGTGTCTTTACCTATGGAATACTATATACGATTAGATGACAAGCATGGATACAAACAATGGCATTTCCCAGTTCAATACCGGGTGTCTTAGCCTGGAATGAAAACATAGTTAGACAACCTCAGCTATGATAGGTTTCTCTCGCTGGGAGTAGAAACATCAGCTGGGGACAGGCATAGAATCATGAAACAATCTAATCTTATTAGACATTTGAAAAGAAGATAGATGTTTATAGATTCAGGGAATTTTCTAAGCACCACACCCTATCTAACTAAGCACCACACCCTATCTAATAGATATCTTAATTCCCTCTAGTATAGACTAGAGACAGACTAGTTTATATCTATAGTATATATCTCGACTTATAGTACTTGCGTTTCCGCTAAGAAGAAGAAAGTTTGGATGTTTAGAACGGGAATAGCACGTTCTGGAAAGTCAGAAAGCCTAGGTACCACACCAATGCAGACAGAGAGGCAAGAGCTGGAAAGAGAGGATCAGATGAATTGAATCAATCGTTTTGGCAGCATCTTAAACCTTAATATCAATCTTTCATAGCATACCTCTATCTATCATTTACGACAAGATCACGGAGGTTTCTTCTTGACTGTCTTAGTTTGATTGTAAGTTTTCTTTGCCGTCTTAGTAACCTTATCAGTCTTAGTTTTCTGATCGGGCTTGGTGGTCTTAGTTTTCTGTTCGGTTTTAGTATCCTTATCACTCTTAGTGAGATTGTTCATATGATTGCGTATCTCTTCAATCTGTCTTTTCGTCTCATATATCTCTCTATCTTTATCTGAAACGAGGCTTTTCATCTCACTATCCATCTGGGTTAATCTCTCACTGAGAATAGTACTATTTACCATATACTGATTCAATTCATTCCT